>NC_046384.1:2713480-2720980 GCF_011125445.2 Fundulus heteroclitus
ACAGCGACTCGAGTACGCTGATCGGCCCGCATATGAAGGATGTTTTCCTTCAAAGACTGCCAAGGAGAAATGTGTGCGCTGGGTACACCGGTGCGGTCAGCCTACACAACAGTTCAACCCGGGAAAAAAGTTTACCAAATTCACGTACATATGTAGCAAGCATTTTGTTGGAGGAAAGGGCCCAACCGAAGAACATCCTGACCCAATTCCAGCGACATCAAGTAGTGAACAGGTAAGAGTATTTTGGTGGCCGACATGTTAATAATGAAGCGCCTGCTACCATGATAGCATATAGGCTATCATGGTAGCAGGCGCTAACATGATACCCTGCTACCAGGATAGCCTACTCAAAAACATTTCAAATAAGACAAACATTAAACATATACCGATCCCTGGACGGTGATTACAAACAAAAAAACGGCCTAAGATGCCATGACCGCCGTGCAGGAAAAATAAACAAAGCTTACCGTTTGATCAACTCGGCCCGTTTTCCGGTCTTTTTAAGCCCTCGACACTCAAGCCATCATTTGAGCTGAACGTTGGTGTGTTCTTCGACAGTGCGACCAGTAATCTGTGCGCCTGGAACATCGTCTTGTGAAAGTTTTACGGCTGTAAAGTCGGTCATATCGCTGTTTCTGCTGGTTGCTACGGGCGTTCTCTACCTGTATGCCCTACCAAAGCGGCAAAAGGGGCGTTGCTCTTGAGACGGTGACGTCACGTGCGCGGTATGCTATTGCAAGTGCGGTATTTCCCCCACAGACCACCAGGGCGGCCGAGAAAACCTTTGTTCGACCTGAAATGACTCATTAAATCATCCAAAACGGTAGGGAACACATTAATTAACTGAAAAATGTTGCATAGTATGCCTTTAAGTGTGGAAATCCAGCAGTGTTTCACTATTAAACCTTCCCATAACTGAAAGAGCTAACGTCTACAGGCTTAAGTCAGTATTGAATGTCAGTTTTTGGCAGGTTAGTCTCACATACACCTACAAACCAACACCCTCAATGTTAGCCTATCATGATGCTGACCCCAAACTTTATTTGGTCCCTAACTTAGACTTGTGTTTGTAACCGATGAGGCTTTATGAGGGTTCCAACTAAGTCCAAGTGTGCTTTCAGATGGATCTTGCTTGTCTTGTGCCAGCCAGAGCTCTGTCGCGGGGGAACAGGCCTCACTTGGTAAGTGACTAATCACCTCCGTTGCATTACTTGACCATTGACGAAGGTCAAATCCTGCAGAGAGGAGCTCATCCACCAAGGCTCTGGCTGTCTCCACAGATGCTAAGCTTTGTAGCCAGTTGTCGACGTAGAAACACCGTGTTAGGAAACTGTGAATGTAATAATTTTATTCTATCAAGTTTACAGGTATTTGGTTTGTTTTAAGAGTTTGCTTTCAGGAAGGTTCTGTTGTATTTAACCTTAAATAGGGAGAACAAATGGTTCTCCCAGAGAAGGCCGCAACAAAGCTTGCTCCCATGTTTGTTTTCCATCCCCATGCTGTAAATTCCTGAAACCTCCTGACACAACCCTCCTGACCCCCTCTTTTATGTGTGATAATAAAGGCAGAAGGACAGAAATGACCCGGCGCAGACGTTCCTGAACCTTAAGGGAGTGTAGTTCTCCGTTTGGGTGTCCTCTGTCCTTTTCTATAGAAATGTTTAAAACTTGTGTTGTGTGGCTTTCATTATAAGATAAAAGGGGTTATCTTTAATAACCCTATCACACCGCTCCACCGAAAACTGCAAATCCTCTCCTTCCTTACTGTGGTCAGTGATGTGACGCTGGAGGGCATATGTCGAACAACAGGGGCTATGAGTGGTGCCAAAGGGAAGCACCTGCCATTTAGAAATGCCCGTTTTTAGGTCTTTGGCCTGATCCCGCCACAAGAATCTCAAAAGGGGTCCATCTTCTGGGAGGAGGCGAACTTGGTGAAAAATCCCTTTTATAATCGCTCATGATGATGATGGCATGTTCCCGGGCCTTGGTACTGGTGAGAGCAATGGGGTACCGCGCGCGAGCTATTTTTAGAAACAACGTCACGATGACGTCACATCACGTGGTACGCAGTGGGGCAAACTCCGGAAAGCCGCCGTTGTTTTGCTGTAAAAGAGACGTGCGTTAGCCTAGGTTTTACTCGGTAAACGACTGCTTTTTCCAAATCTAAGACCATGGTTTTTAAACATTGTTGCTATGGAACGTGCAACAGCGACTCGAGTTACGCTGATCGGCCGCATATGAAGGATGTTTTCTTCAAGACTGCCAAGGAGAAATGTGTGCGCTGGGACCGGGGCGGTCGGCCTACACAACAGTTCAACCCGGAAAAAGTTACCAAATTCAAGTACATATGTAGCAAGCATTTTGTCGGAGGAAAGGGCACAACCGAAGAACATCCTGACCCAATTCCAGCGACATCAAGTCAAGGTAAGAGTATTTTGGTGGCCGACATGTTAATAAAGTAGCGCCTGCTACCATGATAGCATATAGGCTATCATGGTAGCAGGCGCTAACATGATAGCCTGCTACCAGGCTTACTCAAAAACATTTCAAATGAGACAAACATTAAACATATACCCATTCCTGGACGGTGATTGCAAACAACAACAAAAAAAAAAAAAAAACGGCCAACGCTGCCATGATCGCCGCGCAGGAAAAAAAAAAACAAAGCTTACCGTTCATCAACTCGGCCAGTTTTCCGGTCTTTTTAAGCCCTCGAACCTCAAGCCATCGTTTGAGCTGAAGGTTGGTGTGTTCTTCGACAGTGCGACCAGTAAACCGTGTGCCTGGGACATCGTCTTGGGAAAGTTTAACGGCTGTAAAGTCGGTCATATCGCTGTTTCTGTTGCGCTTGTAATAGCTGGGTTATCCGTGCTTTCTCTCCTGTATGCCCTACCTAAGCGGCAAAAGGGGCGTTGCTCTTGAGACGGTGACGTCACGTGCGTGGTACCGCATTGAACACCAGCATGGTTGTGATTGCAGCTGGCGCACCCAGTAGACCCTACCTAACTGGCTCAATGGGGGTAATGAGGTGAGCGATGTCTGTACCAATGAGGATCAGAGGCTGTGCATTCTTAAAAGAATGTAGAGGCAGATCAGACAGATACCTGAACTGCTTCTGGAGTCTATCAATTGAGTAGGACTGTTCTGCTAGGACCAGACGATCGGCGGTGAAGGCTCCATTCACCGCGAAGCGGTGGCAACTACTAAAGGAAGGAGATATGTGAAAAGAAACTGAAGTGCCTCTCACAATTTGAATATTCTGCCTTATGGTTTTTAAATGCAGAGTCTCTGGGGTTCTCTGTAGATCAAGTTTGTGAGCAGCACAAGGAGCATCGTGCGCTCAGAACCTTCACGGAGTATGGCATATGTTTTGAGACTAAAATGTCCATGATGCAAAGTGACTTGGACCACATTTAGTAAACGTTGCTGCCCTCTAGTGGTCGATCCAGGTAGAGCATATCAGTGGTGGTACTGATGAGGCAACTCTCCTCTTTAGTCGCCTCCTTTTAATCTCTGGTGTTCACATCATGAAACACCTGAAGGTGTCTCCCCTGACACAGGTTACAGGGTTTCTGAAGATCACATTGGGCTGCATGATGAGATCTTGCACAGTGCCAGCACCTATCGTGGTCCTCTGCGACAGTTGGTCCTTGGACAACTTCTGAATGAATTGAAGCATCGTCATGACTCTGTTCTTCTGAGTTCCTGATTTGTCTTTATTTCCTGCTCCGGAATCATAATTGTCTGAATTAAGACACCAGGTCTCATACTGAAGCCATTCAGCGAAATCCACTAAAGTGTAGACTGCGTTGGGATGGAAGAACATGGCTCAACGGAAGTCTGCACGCTGCTCTGCAGGTAATTTAGTCAGCAAGCAGGCCACATAAGATCCACATCTCAGCTTGACGTCACCCTCTTAATCCAAGGTTCTTAGTAACCCAACCACGAAATGCTGCCGATTCACCTCGCCGGACATCTGCCGCAAACATTACCCCGGCAATCCTATTCAATGCCATCTGGTGCGGCTGGCCAAATTTTTCACTTAGAGCCTCCAACCTGTCCGAATATGGGGTGGCGTAGTTCAGACAAGAATCTGCTGAGTTTGGCTTCCTCAAGTTTGAGGTGGTCCACCATGATCTGGTGCTTGAACAGCTCTGTCCCATCAGGTGGTAATAGATTAGTCAGCGCTACCTTAAACTGAGCAAAGTCACCTGGGTCTTGTCTAGCGAAGTAGGGAATACTTGGTCTAGGACCTCGATAGCGGGTGCAAACTCATTCGATACCCGCCTCGTGCCCCCGACGATGCCAGAAGATCTGTTAGCACCTTCTCTCGTGATGTGGCGGGCCTACAGAACTGTGGCTTTCTGACTTTGCTGCCATGCTCTGATCTTTTATGAGTTGTAAATCACTCATCAGCTTTTCCAACATCATCGACACGGGCTGGGTTGATGGAGAAGATTCAGCCTCCTCTCCTGTCTCGGGCCACGGTGGAGGATCAGGCTCTTCCTCCTCCTCTCCGTTGCCCCACCATGTCGAAGGGGTTGGCGGTGCATATATTGGTGGTGGGATTTCAAACCGTTGCTGGAACGTAGCTGTGCTCTGAAGAATACCCCAACCTCCTTCTCATTTCTTCCTTTAATTGTCTGCGTTCAGCCAACTTAGAATGTACTGCTTCTTTAGACCGTTCATATTTGGCTCCCTGCCTCCTTAATGTCTCCAGCTCTGAGCGGTATGGTGAGAAGGTCAGTGTCAACTGCCTGTGAAGCAATGATACTGTAGAATAATCTTTGCTGTCCTCTTCCGCCGTTGTGGTTTGGTAATTGTCTGTTCTGGGGAACCAACCCACTCATCTACCGTAATTTCCCACTGACAATTGGGCCATCCGGCTTTAATAGAGGGGTGTCGTCTTGGCAGCTCCCTCCTCTGGCGGCAAATATAAGCCATCATCATATCTCGTCTCAGCTTGTATCCTTGATAATCAAATACAGGTTGAAACCGGTGTCCCATCTCGCTGGTTTCATAATCCTTTCAGTATGAAGGTGGGCGGTAGGGCTGGACGATAATTCAATAACAATATATATCAATTGATAGACGTGTGGTGCGATAGGAAAAAAAGGGTAGATAAAAGTTCGATATAGAGAGTTTTCCTTCCTTCCTTTCTCCTATCATATTCGTTGCTGCTACAGTCACTGCTTCCTCTCGACCAATCATAATCGTGGAATGTTAAATGACTTACTTAAAAGTAAGTCATATAGCAATATAAGAGACAGGTTTTAATTTTTTTGATAATTATCAATAATGATCAATATGCATTTTTTTTTTTAATCGATATGCTTTTTTTTCCCTATATCGCCCGCCCTAATGGGCGGCTTTGCTGCTTCGGTCTAACTGCTGCATCTGCATGCTGAAACAGTGGTAAGTGTCCCGATCCGACTCGAAGGACGAAAATGTAGTGGAGATTCCACGTTTTAAACCTGAGGCTGGTCAAGTATTTATGTTCGCCACTGTGTGTCTGGTTTGAGTCTCTCTTTAATTGCTCAGCAGCAGTACAAACATGCAGTATGAGGTAGGCTTGGAGTTGAATATGTGGGTAGAGTAGGGGAACGATTGGGTGTGTGCGGTCAAAAGCATAACAGAAATAAGCCCACATTAGTCACCTCATACATCTAACAAATGCTACAACAGAGAGCTAACAGGCTTACTCACGTGGAGTAATAAAATTTTGCAATAAACCGGCGACTCATTACAATACACATCAACATTAATACAGATTGAACTACACAGTAGACTGCCTGGCGATTCGTACAGATTTTATATATATATATATATATATATATATATATATATATATATATATATATATGATAAAGACAGAAACATGAAGAGACAGAAACACAGATAAGACCAAGACAGAGAGACAGAAAACACTAAATTGTTTTCAGACACTCATAACTGTCTGCATTCTTTTAATTGATAATGTGTTAATGAGGCTCTACTACCATATTTATTTATTTCATATCGTTTTAAGCCTTATATGCAATGGAAATCGTATGCTATGAAAATATTGCCCATTCTGTCATTGTGTGTTACATAAATAGGCTGAACAAAAGCCTTGTAATAACTTAGACAACATGCAAATTCAACCGAAACCACCCCTTAGTAATGGGCAGTCGTTAAAGTCATTAAGGCAGCAGAGAATCTTCACCAGCATTTTATAATTTTCAGGCTGAACAGTGGCTCTGTGACTACTTCTACAGTGCTGAGAAAGAAATTCTCAATAAAACCCCAAAACAAAAAAAAGATAAAAAGTAACAGTGTAGTCAGTGTTTCCAAATTAAACAGGTTTCCACTCAATTAGGCTTTTTTTGAACATGTTGAGCTGAAACAAAAATAGCTTATGGGCTGCTTATAAAAATAGGGAAAGCTTTCACAACATTTTTCGGGCTTTCAGAATTACCAACAAAATATTAAAAAAATAGTTGTCAATATCTGGCAGAAAACTAAAACCATTTTAATAAAATGCCACCTCCTTGAACTCATTTTACTGGTCAATTTATATATTTTTTAAATGAGTCGAATCTGACATCAAACGCCCCAAGAGGGTTACAGTTCTACTAATTCACTTAAAAAAATGTCATTGCTATGTGAAAGAAATCTTTGACAGAGCTATACTATATAAGAGAAATTAAGTCTATATTAAGGTAGATTTATTGAAAATGAATGTATTTATTTCAGACATACGTACATGCCGAGGCAAAAACTCGGGCGTGGGAAGAGTTCGGAGAGGCCATGGAGAAAGACTTCCGTACGGCTTCGAAGCGATTCTGGTTCACCATCCGGCGTCTCAGGAGGGGGAAGCAGTGCAGTACCAACACTGTTTACAGTGGGGGTGGTGTGCTGCTGACCTCGACTCGGGACGTCGTGCGTCGGTGGGCGGAATACTTCGAAGACCTCCTTAATCCCACCAACACGTCTTCCATTGAGGAAGCAGAGCCTGAGGACTCTGGGTCGGGTTCTCCCATCTCTGGGGCTGAGGTTGCCGAGGTTGTTAAAAAGCTCCTCGGTGGCAAGGCCCCGGGGGTGGATGAGATTCGCCCTGAGTACCTTAAGGCTCTGGATGTTGTGGGGCTGTGTTGGTTAACGGGGCTCTGCAACATTGCGTGGACATCGGGGGCAGTTCCCCTGGATTGGCAGACTGGGGTGGTTGTCCCCCTATTTAAAAAGGGGGACCGTAGGGTGTGTTCCAACTACAGAGGAATCACACTGTTAAGCCTCCCTGGTAAGGTCTATTCAGGGGTTCTGGAAAGGAGGGTCCGTCGGATAGTCGAATCTCGGATTCAGGAAGAGCAGTGTGGTTTTCGTCCTGGCCGTGGAACACTGGACCAGCTCTATACCCTCAGCAGGATTCTTGAGGGGGCATGGGAGTTTGCCCAACCAGTCTACATGTGCTTTGTGGATCTGGAGAAGGCATTTGACCGTGTCCCCCGAGGGATCCTGTGGG